>NC_063202.1:14546145-14556145 GCF_017589495.1 Alosa alosa
AGCGCAGCACAAACACTCAACACACAAACACACACACCAGCACCAAACACACACAAAAACACACACGTTCACTCCAGTGGGCCTCTGTGATTCACCAGATAGGATCATATCTGAGATGATGCATCTAGCTTTATAATAGGATTACACTGAAAGAGACAGTACAGCACAGCCCAGCCTGCTCAGGCCCCTGAACCTGCCACCACTCGTTTATATTACAGAGGCAGTATCCATACACTTACCGCTCATACACAACTGTGCATACTTCTCTGTGTGTGTATGTTTGATACACAACTCAATGTCTATGCTTCTCTGTCTCTGTATGTTTGATACACAGCTGAAAGTGCATACTTCTCTGTCCCTGTATGTTTGATACACAGCTGAAAGTGCATACTTCTCTGTCTCTGTATGTTTGATGCACAGCTGAAAGTGCATACTTCTCTGTCCCTGTATGTTTTGGTGCACAGCTCATAAACACCTCAAATTGCATATGTACTACTATATCTGCGTGTGCATGTTTGGCTATGCTAAAACATGCAGTAACTGTGCATGAGCGAGTGAATGTATGGGTCACAACTTCTGTATGTGAAAGCGGTCATTTGTGTAGTTGGAAATAGTTTGCTGTAACAGAATCCCTTTGCTGTGCAGCTGTGGGGTTCTAGTCTGGGGCTTTGCCTTTTATCTCAGAGGCTTCAGCCTTCATCCCAGAGACTTCACCTTTTATGTCAGAGGCTTCCCCTTATCTGCGGGACTGTGGCGCTGGGTGGGAGGAAGCCGGGCTGCAGGTGGCATCCAGGGAGAGCCGGGGACGAGGACGCACGGGACAGGGGAGGCGGGAGGAGGAGGGAGGGGTTGTTGACTGACACTGTGTGTCCTTGGGATGGAGGTCGGCTTTTGCTGATGGGGCAGAAAGGAGAGCCGGCGGGGGGCCTGCGTGTAGCATGAGATTGCTTTAATGTGTGTGTGTGTGTGTGTGTGTGTGTGTGTGTGTGTCATATGCATGTGTGTGTGTACTTTGGGTGCTTGTGTGTGTGTGTGTGTGTACTGTGAGTGTGTATGTGTCAGAAAGAGAGAGAGAGAGAGAGAAAGAGAGAGAGAGATAAGGTTATCAGTGCATGTGATTCTCACTCACTTCCCAGCCATATCCTGTCTCTTTGTTTGGGGTGAGATGCACACAGATAGCTATGGGCACTGAAAAGGACCCCTGTCATATTAGTGAAAATGATGGACGACTCGGCCTGTCTCAATCACACACTTACACAAAATGGCTCCTTAGTCCTGACCAGTGGCCAGAGCAACCTCAATTAGCTGCCATGGAAGTCATGGGCTTAGCCCACACAATAACCACCCTCAGAGCAGTAATCCCCACAGCCCTTTGTGCCTAGCTTCCTAAATTAGCCATTTTACTCTGGTGTGTGTGTCCATGCGTAGTGAACCATTTGGTGTGTGTGTTCATGCATAGTGAGCCATTTTGCTCTGGAGTGTGTGTGTGTGTGTGTGTGTGTGTGTGTGTGTGTGTGTGTGTCCAGCTGTGCAGGTGGGCTGGACTGGCCTAAACGGGATTTCCTCTACATCTGAACTCTGACAGATGTTTTCATCCTTTAAGCGTTTTTTTCTTTTGTCTAGTGAAACACACATGAGTGTGTGCTAATGCTGACACTGAGTTACTGAGTTACTTAGTTTGAGTTCACCATTCTCTTTGTGTTGCATTTCACTGTATGTTCTGTATCTTATAAAGGCTGTTCTTCAAAGGCATGCTCTCCAGAGACCACGTGCAATTTAGCTCTCAGATGCGACGCTGCTTAGACCACTCCACGATTTTATGTGGAGATTTAGACGGCTCTGCAGGAGGACAGAGATAGTCTCACCGGTAAATGTCACACCGGAGGAGGAGAGGGAGGAGGAGGGGAGGGAGGAGGAGGAGAGGGAGAGGAAGGTAAGTTCAGGACAAAGGATTCGAGCTTGTAGCGACAGAAATGGGGCGGCGGTTCTGAAGGGCATCTGATTCTCCCTGCTGAGGTCGGGTCTCAAGGCCGGCATGGGAAAGGCTTTATTTAGAACGTGGAACTGCTGAGAGGGAGTGAAATGAAAGCCCAGCCCCAGTGTCCGACCAACCGACCGACCGTCAGGGCGTCCACTGCTCAGGTGGAGGAGGAGGGGGGTGAACCTGCCACTAAAGAGCCCATTTTACCTTGAACTCAGCAGGGCTGCTGGTGGAAAAATATGCTTTGTTGCACGCTAGCCACACTGCCGTCCTTTATGCTTTTGTGCAGACTTGCAAACGTGCTGGAAATCAGCATGGGACAGTGTGTACCAGGACTTTGTGTTCTCGTCCAGTCGGCTGTGTGTGTGTGCGCGTGTGTGTGTGCGCGCGTGGGAGGGGTGGGGGCCCAAGTGATGGAGACGGGAACACTGTTGTGAGCAGGAGTGAAGGATGGTGTATGAAAGGTTACCTTGTGCATATAAAACACACATGAGCATCCATATGCATGTGCAAAAGTGTGTGTGGGCATCTTTGAGCATATGTATGCATGTGTGGACGTGTGTGTGTGTGGGTGTTATTAGTGATTCAGTTATGCATATCTCCAGTATGTCTGAAGTGTGGGTATGTGTCTGTTTGTGTGGCGGGCACCGAAACACCCAGTCATTTCCAGCTGCTACCATCTCCTTGGAAGCCACCCTCCAGTCAAAGGAAGAAATGAAATCCAGCATTATTCTTCTCTGCCCCAGAGTTACCCCCCAGCTCTCCCCTGTCGCTGCCAAAAGTGCCAGCCAGCATAATCTGACCGAGGCAATAAAGCCCTGCTCCTCCATCGACCGTTGCCCAGAGTAACACAAAGTGATTCCTCCTTGGCACTGAGAGAGAGAGAGAGAGGGATACAAAGGGAGAAAGAGGAAGACAGAGAGAGAGAGAGAGAGAGAGCACATGGGAGAAGCATAATGGACACCTCCTGTGTAACGTCCACAGACACAGAAGGTCAATGCTAATGTCTGCCTGACCAAAGGCAGCATGGACATTAACCGGCTCAAGAGCCTTGGCTGCTGTCTAGCATACAGAGCAGAGGCCAGGCCATCTGCAGCAGGCACTGAAGCCTGCGAGCCAAGCTGGGGAGCAACAGCAGCCAGTCGCCGTCACCAGACAGTGAAGTCCATACAGTCAGTGGAGTCCAATGACCCAACGCTTTGGAAATAGCTTATAGAGGCTCCTTGGAGTGTCTCCTTGGTAGTTGATTGTGGACGATGCCAGTGGTCAGTAGAGCCAAGGAGTGGTGGTAGTGGTGGGTTGGGGGGGTGTGGTGGTGGGGGCGGGGCACTTGAGTGGTCTATTGTTCCTCCTGACACCAGTGTTGTCCACCCACCCACACTGAGAATGCCCATGGGATCAGCTGGGGTCAGAGCTGAATAAGAGACACTTATATCTGTCCTCCTCCTCCGCCCCAAACCCACACTCTGCACTGGGGACGAGATGGGGGTGAGACGGTAACCACTCAAGATCCCAAAACCAAGCTAACCAAGCTAAGCTTGTTTGTTTGTGTGTATTTGTATATACATGTGTGTGTGTGTGTGTGTTGTTTTTTTATGCTGTGGTGTAATGTTGTTGAGTAACTTCAATAACAATTTGGTCGTTACACAGAGCCCTTGTAAACTGAGGGACAGACTCTGGAAGAGTCTCATGATTTATGACCTTTGGGTGATTCATTCCTCTCTATACGAGGGCTCAGGGACTATGCTGTCTAGAAGAGACAACAACCACACCCAGACAGTGGATGACATATACTACTAGATGCAAAGCAAATAACTCTATCTCTTAGCACTGCAATTTTAGATACAAAAATTACAAATTACTTTTCTAATCACAGATAAATAAATGATAAGAATGGGGAGATGCATACCCATAGCAACAGATGTTAGCATCATTTCACACTAGTATGTGCTCTATTAATATTCATGAGCTGAGTTGGATAATTGTAGGATTTTGCAGTCAGGTCTCGCTGAAGGCAAGCCAGTCAGAAAAATCTTTAAATCTTAATTACGTCTCATTTAGGCATCTGGTCTTATTGTCTACCTTCGCGTTTGCCCAAGTAGGCCTACAGTGGAGGCAGCTGTGTTGAATTGGAGCTGGTCCTGGCACTTCAGCTGCCCGTGGCTGTTCACCAATCCTGCTAATTACAGAACGCAGACAGGCAGTGGTGAGCAGACAACTGAAAGGGTTTTTTTGTTTTGTTTTTGTTTATAAAGAGAAAAGGGCGAAATAAAGAAATGCATTCAACTCAGACATTCAGAGCGGATGAGCTCATCGTTAGAATTAAGCCAGACTCAACATGTGTGTTTGGGAGACAGAGAGAGCGAGAGAGGGAAAGAAAGTGTGTGTGTGTGTGTGTGTGTGTGTGTGTGTGGGTGTGTGTGTCTGGGTCTGGGTCTGGTGTTTGGATGTCTGAATTCTTGGGAATGTATTTAGCATGTGTGCTGGTGTTGGTGTCTACTTGTGTGTTTGAATGTGTGCATATATGCTGTGTGTCCTTGTGTGTGTATTTACTTACTGCCTGTTTACACTGTAACCTTGTTGCCATACACATCAAGTCTGCAGTGCACAGAGCATTAATTATGGGATTTGCCTGACCAATAAGAAGCAAACATGTGAAGGGCACCAAGAGATTTATGTGGACTAGGAGGCTATAATGAGGCTAGGACCAGGACTATAGGCAAGGAGAACACCACAATATCAATGACTGGAAATGAGTTAAACAAGAGGGACATGTCTCTTTTCTTTTCTCTCTCTTCCTTCCTCTCTCTCTCCCTTCCTCCCTCTCTCTCTCCCTTCCTCTCTCTCTCTGGGAGATGGTGTGAGTAGAGACCATCTTTTCAGAGGATGTACTTCCTGTTTGTGGGCTCTGGGCAGCTGAATGAGTGCACTGAGAGCAGCAGCTGTGTGCCGTTAAGTGTGCGTGTTGTTATCTCTAGCTTCTCTATCTTTGTTTTCTCCCTCCTTCCCTCGCTCTCTCTCTCTCTCTCTCTCTCTCTCTCTCTCTCTCTCTCTCTGTCTATCTCTCTCTTGCCGCCAGCTCTCTCTGTGTCTGTCTGTCTCCCCACGAGAGCCCAAATCTCCATCATTCCCCCTCTGTGAAGTGTGCTGGGTGCTGGGTGCTGGGTTGCTGGGTGCTGGGTGCTGGGTGCTGGGTTGCTGGGGTGCTGGGTTTTCTTTACGCGCGGCTGAGAGGGCATGTGCTTGCCGTCGTATGGGACACCTGAGCAGCAAAAAGCCCAACTAGCTTGGAGAGATATTACAGGACGAGTGGAATAACAGTGCCAGGGAATTCACTAAGGGTTGCTTATTAATTCCCCACTGTGATATATTATTGAGGTCTGCATTATACAATGGCACAAAGACCATAACCCATAGCTTCAAGATCCTGTGCTGTTGTACGAATTGCATCATTGTATTCTTAGTTTGGTCACTTGGATATTGGGGAAAATTCAGCTGCTAACAACAAGATGGTAACCAATGAGTGGATGGAGAGGATGAGGATAACATGGTTTGAGTTGATGTTAATGTACTGTTTTACTGAATTAATCAGCTTTTATAGAAACTTCTTGATGTGTCACTTCCTCGTCTGTGTTTATGCTGACTGCACCATAATTGCAGCATTATCTCTAACAATGATTGGTGAAACCTATCAGCTGAATATCATTCACATCGCGGCATCCACATGGTAACTGCTAGCAGGTTATATGTAAACAAACCAAATGGCCTGGAAAATGCAGTCAGAATGGCACAATGTGGAGGGGATGTTCTGTTCCAGAGCTCTGTGTGTGTGTGTGTGTGTGTGTGTGTGTGTGTGTGTGTGTGTGTGTGTGTTTGCATCAGTGAGCACCCGGGGGAGGTGAGCTCCTGCAGTAAGTGTTTTGAGCTGATGCAGGGGAAGGGTGTGCGTGCGTGCGTGCGTGCCTGCGTGCGTGCGTGTAAGTGAGCACTCAGGGAGGTGAGCTTTCCTACAGTGAGTGGTGTGAGCTTATGAAGAGTAAGTATGTGTGTGTTTGTGTGTGTGTGCATGTGTGTGTGTCCATGTGTGTGTGTGTGTGTGTGTGTGTGTGTGTGTGCCTGAAGCGGGGCGTGGGCTGAGCACACAGGCTAGAGACAGAGAAGGAAATATTACCGCCCACACATTTCATCTGTACCAGCAACAGCCCAAGTACCTGATGTTTCTATGCACTTACTCTTTGTTTAACGTTCTCTCTCACTCACCATCTTTCTCTCAGTGACCACTGCTGATCTGGACATATTCATATGAAGCATAAATGAAGTGCTCTAGTAAAGAAGCACGTTGTATTGGACTGCAGCTACATAATGGTAGAACACTATAGCTGCTTTATTGGCATCATGGAAAAAATGCATTATGACCGGAACATTAATCTCTTTTATCAATGTTTAAGCTGATTAAAACACAATCCCATAGCACATGAGCACTTTCATTATAGCCCAAGGGCATTGAGGGGGAGATGTTGATAGTGTGCATATTGGTTATTATGTTAATTAGACATCGCCTTTTAGATTTTATATAGACAATTTTTGGCTTTTATGATTCATTTATGCAACTAAGATGTGTATCCCAAAGAGCTCTGCACATTTACAATCACATATCTGGTTTGAACATTATTGCTCAAACCTATGAACTAAATCTGTAGCATCAGTAAATGCAAGCAGTAGATTCTTCTTCATGGAGCACTACAGACTTCAATCATTCGGTTCAGTTGTTTCATGTTGGTTGAAGATTGTTTTATGCCAACAAACATCAATGTTCAGAGCCAGAGGGACTGTTGGGAAGAGGGAACCCCCCACACACACACACACACAAACAAAGACACACACACACACACACACAGTTGTTTGAGAAGCTGAGAACGTCTGATTGAACGTGGCCATCTGGGCCCTCATCACAGTCCCTATGGGAACACAGTGGGGACGGCTGTGGGCTTCATCCCCAATGACACAATAGAACCCCAGTATGTCACAAAGGCCCTTTAAAGACCCAAGCTATTAGAATGCATGGTGGTGGCTGTCATGAGGACGCTCTGTCATAGCGATAATGAAAGACTGCCTGTTTGCTTACATATTACTGTAAGGAAGCAGTCTGATAGAGAGGAGGCCTGTGTGTCCACACTAGCAGGCCAGGGAGGAGGAGTGAATCATATGCAGCCAGGGACCAAAAATCCCATCTCATTTTATGTTCTCAATCAAAGAAGGTTGCACTCCGAGAAAATAAAGTTCTCTTTTTTAATCTTCTTTCAAGTAGCAACAGGAGTAACAAACAAACATTTCGGCCAATTAGGCCTTCATCAGTGACACCATAATGGCACCCGTTGAATAAGAAGAGAGAGAGCGCAGTGTTTTGCCTATTAATATTTATTTTATTTAATTTTTAATATTTCATCTTCTGTTCTCAATCCATGAGAATGCTGTCGTCCTCTTCATCTTTCTCTCTCTGTTGTAAAGTTAGTGTAACACTCAAATGAACGATCAAACGGGGTCTCACACCCCCAGAATGCTTCAGCAGGGGAATGAGCTCAGCTACACACTCTCTCTGTGTGTGGGAGGAAGTGTGTGGCCACTGAAGCATCTTCCCTTGCTCTGATTAAGAACAGATTTTCTAACATTTTTCTAATCCAGAGTGAGATCCTCAGGCACTGGGGAAAAAAAACAACATGCATGCCCCCTCTTTCTGATGTGTAGATTAGGACTTCTTGCTTGGAGAAAAACAAGCTTCATCTCAGTCACATAACCCCCTGCCTTGTTAACACAGCATCCAGTGGGATTGCGTAATGGGCCAGTCCAGTTCAGGCTGCTCTCCTCTGGACTGCTGCTGCTGCTCTGAAGGGGGAATAGAAGCTGTATCAGAGCGGGAAATTAAAGCCGGATCTGCTCTGGAGGCGTACGAGAGAAGCCAGCTGAGAGGCAGACGAGTTCAGCATTCCTTCCCAGCATTCCCTGGCCTCGGATGTCGGTTTGTGAAGAAATCTGTAGCCCTTCTCTGCGTGCCAGGTCATTTATTTGCTTAAAGAGCCTATCGTAGATGAAGTGAGATGGATTCAAATAGAAAGAAAGAGAGCGAGAGAAATGATACAGAGGAATGCTGGAGCTCCAGCTCAGCCAGCGTGCATTCTTCACCTTTTCCCCACAAAGAAGTATCGTTGGGAGGAAGCAACAGCACAGTGCGGGAATGCCGCGGCCAAGAGAGCACGTTTCTCACAGAGAGCGCAGAGTGATTCACGCTCAGAGAGTCAGAGAGGGCCGCTGTTTGCGCCATTAGTGACGGTTCATATTTGCAGCCTGCGGGTCCCCGAGGGAAAGTGTCTGGGCTGGAGGCGGCTGAGGCTGCTTTTAGCACTTCCTGCTCAACCCAATCCTCAGGTCAGGTCGCCTCGGATCTCCCCTTCCCTCAGAGGAGAGAGGGAAGATAGGGCAAGGAGAGAGGGATGGAGAAATATGGAGAGGGAGAGAGAGAGAGAGAGAGAGAGGAGATGGGTAAGGACAGAGGGAGAGAGGGAGGGAGGAAGGGGGCAGGGTGAGCATCATACAACTTCAAAGCAGAGAGAGAGAGAGATGGGGAGGTGAATAAGCAGAGCCCACCCTCTGACCCGGAGCTCTACTGAGGAAACTTAAAAGAGAAATCAGACTGGACATGGAAAGCACCACAGGAATCCTCCAAAATGCTCTAGACTGTATGAAAACAGACAGATTATGGAGTTGTAAATGTGTGTGCGTTTGTGTGTGGGAGAGGGGGGTCAACGGTTGTGTTTGCTGGACCTTGTAACCCTCAGGCCAAACTCTCACTGATAGCCAGGTGGAGCTCCACTCCACACACACATTTTTAGCAGTCTGCCCAGCACAGACACATTTCAGCAGAGTCTGCCCAGCAGCACACACACACACATTTTAGCAGTCTGTCTAGGCTTTCCATCCTGTCAGGCGAGCGGGCGAGAGATAACAGTAATCCTCCAGACAATGGTCAGCACAGGCTCGGCCCTGAGAGGAAGAGGCAGAGGGAGGGAGGGAGGAAGGGATGGATGGAGGAAGGGAGGAAAGGAGGATGTTGAAGAGGGAAACGTGCTGATGGTAGTGGTCAGGGACTCACCAGAGCACTTCAGCTCTTCATCTGATGGGTGCTCTGCGTCTGGGGGATGGAGGCTTCAAATCTCACAGTCTGTCTGAAGGAGGGCAGCCACAGCTGAGCACCAAAGTGGAGGGAACACTCAGCTGTCAGACACTTGCCAGCTCTGGGATGCCAAGTCATCATGATGTGTTTTTCTTAATGGCACGCTTATCAAAAATACTCACACGCACACACATACGCACACATGCGTGCGCGCGCACACACACACACACACACACACACACATACACACAAGCCCTTCTCTACCTAGTGAAGTCTTTTTCCTCTGCCTGCTTTTAAAAAATGTCTCCAGACCATTTTTCTACAAAGAGAGCAGTTGTTATGAACTCATTTTGACCTTTTCTAAAGTGCTATTCTTGCATATGTTGAAAAGCAAAATATATGGATTATATATTATGTAAATGAACTTGTTTTGTGCTCAAGCTTGATTTTCTAATCCTGAGGATGGGAGAGCAGCAGAAGAGAGCACTTCTGCCAGATTGTGTAAGACACACTATTCCTGGCGCTGTTGGAACAGTTACGGCACGATTAAAAATCTTCACCCAGGAGATTAATGCCAGTGGGACGGGCGCACCCAGGCCCTGATTCTGAAATTAGGACAGGCACAGCATCACAACATTGACAGCCTGTCGATAGGGAGATCAATTTTACTGTTTGCGTCCACGTGCTCAAATTAGACTCACACCAATAACATCTATAAAGACCTACTTATGCATGAGGGGTTAGATCATGTGGCAAGCCATCACTGTTGAAAGCACAAAGGAAATTCTGATCTGTTTATTTGTGGTGTGAGTAACTGTTTGGACAAAAACCTCATTAAATGCATATCCGTG